>NC_083580.1:66137610-66177610 GCF_027579695.1 Neoarius graeffei | reverse complement strand
TTTCTGAGGAAATTTAATGAACTGCTTGAAGGTGTATAACAACAAGCCACTTTATAACTTCCAAAAATATGTGGATTACAGAGGATCAGTAGAGGATCAACTGAAACAACATTTCTGTTTTGAACTGTAGCAAGCAAAATTACGAAGATAACTTGAGTTAAGTACAACAACATACTCTCGATAAAAAGACGAGCTTTGTTTTATTTTATTTTATTTTTTAGAGAGAGTGTAAAGAAGAGGCTGCTTATTGTTGCTTTAGCATAAGCGATAACAGGAACTAATTTGTCTCACAGAGGTTCCACATCATGAAATCTAACTGTAAGCTATTAAAATGTATGACATGTTGTTCATTAATTATAATTGGAAAATGTTCTGCTGTAGTTTACGAGGAATAACGCACTCCAGAATGTGCAGTTATATAAAAACACACCACCCTGGTGGGTGGCACGGTGGTGTAGTGGTTAGCGCTGTCACCTCACAGCAAGAAGGTCCGGGTTTGAGCCCCGTGGCCGGCGAGGGCCTTTCTGTGTGGAGTTTGCATGTTCTCCCCGTGTCCGCGTGGGTTTCCTCCGGGTGCTCCGGTTTCCCCCACAGTCCAAAGACATGCAGGTTAGGTTAACTGGTGACTCTAAATTGACCGTAGGTGTGAATGTGAGTGTGAATGGTTGTCTGTGTCTATGTGTCAGCCCTGTGATGACCTGGCAACTTGTCCAGGGTGTACCCCGCCTTTCGCTCGTAGTCAGCTGGGATAGGCTCCAGCTTGCCTGCGACCCTGTAGAACAGGATAAAGCGGCTACAGATAATGAGATGAGATGAGATGAGACACCACCCTGGTGTTGATTATTTTCATTTAATATAAATACGGAGGGGATTATAGAAAATCATGTGTGCTGATTGGTTGATAATCACCTCAAGTGACTCAGCAAAATGGCGGCCAATCGTTATGTCGCAGTGAGGAAGAATTACAAATTATGAAAGAAAATGCTGTTCCTAAAAGCACTAAAGATGCTACGAAGTTTGGTCTAAAACTACTCAAAGGTAAGGCGGAATTGGGATTTACTTTATCCATTTCAAAACAAAGTATTTGATGTGAGTCAGCATAGATAAGTGATGCAAGTCTGCGCCACGCCTTTATTATATTTGCATGCTGGTTTTAAAGTTTGAAATAAATTGTTTTTTTAATATGATTATTTTAAAATAATCACCTGTGTATTTATACCAAAACAATTATCCGCCTCAGGCTCTGAATATCGGTGAATAATAACCTCGACTTCATTTGGTTATTATGTATAACCGAATGGTCTGTCTCATGTTATTCTTTCCTTATTAACTCCATCCATCCATCCATCCATCCATCCATCCATTATCTGTAGCCGCTTGTCCTGTCCTACAGGGTCGCAAGCAAGCTGGAGTCTATCCCAGCTGACTATGGGCGAAAGAGGGGGTACACCCTGGACAAGTCGCCAGGTCATCGCAGGGCTGACACATAGACACAGACAACCATTCACACTCACATTCACACCTACGGTCAATTTAGAGCCACCAATTAGCCTAACCTGCATGTCTTTGGACTGTGGGGGAAACTGGAGCACCTGGAGGAAACCCATGCGGACACGGGGAGAACATGCAAACTCCACACAGAAAGGCCCCTGTCGGCCGCTGGGCTCGAACCCGGAACCTTCTTGCTGTGAGGCAACAGTACTATCCACTACACCACCGTGCCGCCCCCTTATTAGCTCTATATTTATAAATGGATAGTCGAATACATTGTAAGATAAGAAGTTGAGTGAGTTCCCCACTTTCTTGAAAATATTGAACAATTCAAAACCTGCCCCTAATGTATGATCATAAGCGGTCCAAATTCTAAGTTTAGAATGAATGTTTTCCTCCAGGTTCTCTGGTTTCCTCCCACAGTCCAAAGACGTGGATTAGGTCAACTGGCTACAGTAAACTCAGTCGGTCTCTCTGTGTTAGCCCGGTGACCTGTCCAGGGTTATGGTGACCCCACCTCTCACACAATGTCAGCTGTGATTGGCTCCGGTAAAGAACCTACGGTACAACCTCATCTCATCTCATTATCTGTAGCTGCTTTATCCTGTTCTACAGGGTCTCAGGCAAGCTGGAGCCTATCCCAGCTGACTATGGGCGAAAGGCGGGGTACACCCTGGACAAGTCGCCAGGTCATCACAGGGCTGACACATAGGTGGGGTTTACATTAGACCGTATCAGCGGATCATCAGATTAACGTTTTTAAAACGATTAGTGTGCACACAGCAACACCAATACACGGATACGCTCGGCTCCGCAGGCATCCTGCGCTCCAAATCACTCCGCCCTGAACAGCGAGTGCCCTCTGGAGGGTGCGCACTCCGGCCCTGCGCAGCTCACAGAGCGCGCGAGTGAAGCACACAAGCAGTGATTCGGGACTGAGCCGCTGTGTGTGTGATCCCAGCACATATCACTTACCACTTGCAAGTGGAAGGATGGCAAGCCTAAAGACAATCATAACTACACAATGGGCAGTATTTGCATCAGTATTTGCAGTATTTTCATACTTTTATACTCTTTAATGAAAGGTGATACAAGGCGGAAGTCCGCGCCGTTTTTCAGCAGTCGCGTCACATGACCAACGCCAGCGAATCAGGAAGGTGGATGTCACAGTGACGTTGTCCAATGACGACGCCAGCTAGAGCTCAGCACAGCGTATCCGCGTATTCTCAATGTTTACACAGCACCGGACCAGACACGATCTGGATTGAATACATGGACCCTGGCGGATTCCCGTTTCCCGGCGTTTCCAGGCGTTTTAATGTAAACGGACAGTGCATCCGCGAAGAAAACGAGACAGATACGGTCTAATGTAAACTTGGCCATAGACACAGACAACCATTCACACCTACGGTCAATTTAGAGTCACCAGTTAACCTAACCTGCATGTCTTTGGACTGTGGGGGAAACCGGAGCACCCGGAGGAAACCCGCGCGGACACCATGCAAACCCCACACAGAAAGGCCCTCGCCGGCCATGGGGCTTGAACCCAGGACCTTCTTGCTGTGAGGCGACAGTGCTAACCACTACACCACCATGCCGCCAACCTACAACCTGCAATAGATAAATGGTACAGAGCATGAATGAATGAATTTTCAATTCCCTGCTTAGGAGCTAATTTTATTTTTTGTAACCATATTACAGCACAGTGACCACAGACAATCTGGAAGCTTGGCTTCACCTTAAAAATTATTTACACATACAAATACAAAACTCAGTCATGTATAAAACTGAGAGGATTCAATTTTTCTTGCATTTTGAGAAAAAAAAATCACTGAGAAGTTATAACAGCGGTAAATGTGTTTGTGCTGAATAGAACCAAAAGCTTGTGCTGACCTTTTAATAATGGCTTATTTATACAACACAGCTGTGATACCCTGAACTACTGAGCTAACTTAGTGAACTTTACCCAAAGTTCAGTATGCAGAGCATGTTGATGAATGCAGATGGCCTCTAAGGACTTGTCACATGGTTACCTTTTTTTTTCATGATCTCCATCTCAGTACAAAATTAACAGGCATAATTTTAGAGATTTTTATGATTACGTTTAATACAGAATGTGTATCGTGCTATTCTGGAGTGAACTATAATGTCATTAGCCTGCACACACACACACACACACACACACACACACACACACACACACACACACACTATATTGCAGCTAAAGCATGAAATTAAATTCAAGCAATTACGCTTTGCTGAACCCTGTGGAGCCATTTAACATCCATGAGCTTTTTATTATTTGGTTGGAAAATGTCTATATTTTTAACACATCCACATCAAAGTTATGTTTTTTTCCAGTGCGTGTATTTTTTTTAAATAATGTTTCAAACTATGTTGTTCAGAATAGTTAAAATAAATGAAAAGGAACATGCATGATGTATTTACATGGTTTTGATTAAAACCATCCACCAACTTGTCAGCACGTGACTCACTATTCATTTGAATTGAATTTACTACAATACAACTATGACACTTTGACAGCTTCCTTTCTGAAGCAGGGAACACAATGTCGGTTCATAGTAAATTAACAATGTGACATTTTATTTTGTTTGCTTGATGCCTGAAAAGCATTTCTACACTTATGTAAGACACAACTGTATAAATAATGGCTTTAATTCATTCTAAGCACCCAGAACAGCATGACAGCATGTACAGTTAAAAGTCATGTATTACGTTTAGATAAAGACAGATCTCTTTATCTCTTTCTCATCTCATCTCATTATCTGTAGCCGCTTTATCCTGTTCTACAGGGTCGCAGGCAAGCTGGAGCCTATCCCAGCTGACTACGGGCGAAAGGCGGAGTACACCCTGGACAAGTCGCCAGGTCATCACAGGGCTGACACATAGACACAGACAACCATTCACACTCACATTCACACCTACGGTCAATTTAGAGTCACCAGTTAACCTAACCTGCATGTCTTTGGACTGTGGGGGAAACCGGAGCACCCGGAGGAAACCCACGCGGACACGGGGAGAACATGCAAACTCCGCACAGAAAGGCCCTCGCCGGCCACGGGGCTCGAACCCGGACCTTCTTACTGTGAGGTGACAGCGCTAACCACCACACCACTGTGCCGCCCCTTTATCTCTTTCTTTTACGTATATATATTCATTCTATAATTCGGGATACATTTCGCGTCTGTGAGATAAACCTTTTGTTATTTTCCACAAAAGAAATCTTTACTGAATCAGTTTTGAACAATAATGCAAATTATGACAAACTTTCACCCACAGCAATGCTTGATGTACATTTTAGACCCAATTTATCCATAAAACATTAACAAAATGACTCCCACCCCTCCCCCCACATTATTGGCTGTCTTCGACTCCTGATTCATCCATTCAACTCGAATAAACATGAAGTGACTCAGTCTAACAATCTGTTTTTTGGGGCTTATTCTATTCACTGTTATAAAATCAACTGCATAGAAAGTCTATTTTCTGTATTATGTGAAATTTCAGTACGACAATTTTTTTTTAATCTGTCCCAATGTTCTTCCCAACTCTATTAACCCTGTTGTAAAACTGCATAAAATCCACAAAGACTTTTAATAATACGCCTGACACCTGCACCGAGTGATGTCACTTCTTCTGGTTGGAAACTTCAGAAAGGCAGTGAGGAGTGTTATGTTTCTTCTCTCATTAATTTGAACAAAATGTTGAGGATTATACACCAACAGTAGATTAATTCATCTCATCTCATCTCATTATCTCTAGCCGCTTTATCCTGTCCTACAGGGTCGCAGGCAAGCTGGAGCCTATCCCAGCTGACTACGGGCGAAAGGCGGGGTACACCCTGGACAAGTCGCCAGGTCATCACAGGGCTGACACATAGACACAGACAACCATTCACACTCACATTCACACCTACGGTCAATTTAGAGTCACCAGTTAACCTAACCTGCATGTCTTTGGACTGTGGGGGAAACCGGAGCACCCGGAGGAAACCCACGCGGACACGGGGAGAACATGCAAACTCCGCACAGAAAGGCCCTCGCCGGCCACGGGGCTCGAACCCGGACCTTCTTACTGTGAGGTGACAGCGCTAACCACCACACCACTGTGCCGCCCCTTTATCTCTTTCTTTTACGTATATATATTCATTCTATAATTCGGGATACATTTCGCGTCTGTGAGATAAACCTTTTGTTATTTTCCACAAAAGAAATCTTTACTGAATCAGTTTTGAACAATAATGCAAATTATGACAAACTTTCACCCACAGCAATGCTTGATGTACATTTTAGACCCAATTTATCCATAAAACATTAACAAAATGACTCCCACCCCTCCCCCCACATTATTGGCTGTCTTCGACTCCTGATTCATCCATTCAACTCGAATAAACATGAAGTGACTCAGTCTAACAATCTGTTTTTTGGGGCTTATTCTATTCACTGTTATAAAATCAACTGCATAGAAAGTCTATTTTCTGTATTATGTGAAATTTCAGTACGACAATTTTTTTTTAATCTGTCCCAATGTTCTTCCCAACTCTATTAACCCTGTTGTAAAACTGCATAAAATCCACAAAGACTTTTAATAATACGCCTGACACCTGCACCGAGTGATGTCACTTCTTCTGGTTGGAAACTTCAGAAAGGCAGTGAGGAGTGTTATGTTTCTTCTCTCATTAATTTGAACAAAATGTTGAGGATTATACACCAACAGTAGATTAATTCATCTCATCTCATCTCATTATCTCTAGCCGCTTTATCCTGTCCTACAGGGTCGCAGGCAAGCTGGAGCCTATCCCAGCTGACTACGGGCGAAAGGCGGGGTACACCCTGGACAAGTCGCCAGGTCATCACAGGGCTGACACATAGACACAGACAACCATTCACACTCACATTCACACCTACGGTCAATTTAGAGTCACCAGTTAACCTAACCTGCATGTCTTTGGACTGTGGGGGAAACCGGAGCACCCGGAGGAAACCCATGCGGACACGGGGAGAACATGCAAACTCCGCACAGAAAGGCCCTCGCCGGCCACGGGGCTCGAACCCGGACCTTCTTGCTGTGAGGCGACAGTGCTAACCACTACACCACCGTGCCACCACCAGTAGATTAATTATTCGTCAAATCTGTTATTGTGATCTTCTTTTAGCTGCTCCTGATTAGGGGTCACCACAGCGGATCTTTCGTCTCCATTGCTCTCTGTCTTCCGCATCCTTCTCTATCACACCTGCCACTTTCATGTCCTCTCTCACCACCTCCATGTATCTCCTCTTTGGCCTTCCTCGTTTTCGTTTGTCTGGCAGCTCCATCCTCAACATTCTCCTTCCAACATGCTCTGCACCTCTTCTCAGGATGTGCCCATACCATCTCAGTCTCATCTCTCTTAGATTAATTCCCAAGCTTTCCACATGTGCTGTCCCTCTGATGTGCTCGTTCCTTATCCTGTCCAACCTCCCATCGCAAACCTTAACATCCTCAACTCCGCTACCTCCAACTTTGCCTCCTGTCTCTTCGTTAAGGGTATGGTCTCCAATCCATACATCACAGCTGGTCTCACTGCTGTCTTATACATCTTCCCTTTCACTTTTGCTGGGACTTTCCTATCACAAATGACTCCCGAAATCCTTCTCCAACTGCTCCATTCTGCCTGCACTCTCTTTCTCACCTCACTATCACAGCACAGCCCCCATTTTCCTGTACAGTTGACCCCAGGTATTTGAATTCACCAACTTTCTTTACGTCTACTCCTTGCATCTTCACTACACTCTCATCCCCATTCTCATTGATGCACATGTATTCTGTTTTGCTCCTGTTCACCTTCATTCCTCTTCGTTCCAATGCATACCTCCATCTCTCCAAACCCAGCTCAACCTCCTTTCTACTTTCACCACATATCACAATATCATCCGCAAGCATCATGTTCCATGGTGACTCTTGCCTCACTTCGTCCGTCAAGCTATCCATCACTATGGCAAACAAAAGAGGACTCAAAGCAGATCCTTGATGGAGTCCCACCTTCACCTTGAACCATTCAGTTGTTCCAACTGCACACCTCACTGCTGTTTCACTGTTCTCATACATGTCTTGCACCACTCTAATATACTTCTCATTCACTCCACTCTTTCTCATACAATACCATAACTCATCTCTCGGCACTCTATCGTATGCCTTCTCCAGGTCTACAAACACACAATGTAGCTTTCTCTGGCCTTCCCTGTACGTCTCCATTAACTTTCTGAAAGCAAAAATTGCATCTGACGTGCTCTTCCTTGGCATGTCGGATGCAATTTTTGCAGTATCCCAATCTTCTGGCAGACTTCCATTACCACTCAATGCTCGTCTCATTTCTTCCCTAAACTCCTTCTGATGTTCAACCTCTTTTAGTTTCCACCACTTAATCTTCGGCTCCACTATTTCACGCTTCCTCTTTTTCACTTTCAAGCTCATCCTGCATATGACCACTCGATGTTGTCTAGCTACACTCTCCCCTGCCATCACTTTACAGTCTCCAATCTCCTTCAGGTTACTCCTTCTACAGACTATGTAGTCCACCTGTGTAGATCTTCCTCCACTCTTAAACGTCACCCTGTGCTGCTCTTTCTTCTTGAAATATGTATTGACTATTGCCAAATTCATCCTCTTTGAAAAATCAACCACCATTTGCCCTTCCACATTTCTCTCTCTTACACCATATCTGCCCATCACGTCCTCATCTCCTCCGTTTCCCTCGCCAACATGTCTGTTGAAATCTGCTCCTATCAGCACGCGCTCCTCCCTCGGTATACTTTCTACCACTTCATCCATCTTTTCCCAGAAAGACTCTTTCTCTTCATTTTCACATCCAACCTGTGGGGTGTACGCACACACAATATTGATTACCACTCCTTGAATCTCCAACTTCATACTTATCACTCTATCTGACACCCTCTTCACATCAATCACACTGTTGACCAATTCTCCCCTCAAAACAATACCAACACCATTTCTCTTTCCATCAACTCCATAATAACTTGCATCCACCGCCAATGTGCTTGGCTTTGTTTCCCTTCCACCTCGTTTCCTGCAAACACAAAATGTCCAGCTTCCTTCTTTCCATCATACCTGCTAACTCTCGCGCTCTGCCAGTCAATGTTCCCACATTCAGTGTTCCTACCCTCAGTTCTAAGCGCCTTCCCTTCCATCTTTCACGCTCTCTCCTAACATGCCTCCCCCCTCTCTTTCTCCTTCTCCGTTTTGGTGCAACAGTAGCACACATTCCACTGGCACCCTGTTGACCAACAGTACCGGAGGTGGCCGTTGTTAACCCGGGCCCAACTGATCTGGTATGGTATTTCTCTTTTCAATCCGCATGTTAGATTTGGCACAGTTTTACACTGGATGCCCTTCCTGACGCAACCCTCTCCATTTATCCAGGCTTGGGACCAGCACCAAGAGTACACTTATGCACCCTCAGTGGCTGGATTTAAATCTGTTATTGTGATATTGGAGTGAATCAATATCACAATAATGTAATTATTCACAAAAAAATATCACAATAATATAATTATTCAGATTCACTCCAAAATCTGTTATTGTGATTATTGGAGTGACTCTCTCACTCATTTTTAAAAAACAATAATATGATTAAAATCCATAAAATTCTGTTTTTATACATGCCATGTGGTAGCTAGTTTGAGGTTAGCATGTGGAGTTAAGATACAAAATGGTGGGAAATGTCAACTCTGTTATTGTCAGTTCTGTTAATGGATTGCCCGGTTTAATGATAACAGAGTTGATGATGATGAATTTTATTTTTGTTTTCTTTCAACACTTGAACTATACCTGCAATTATAGACCCCTTCGCAGTAAACGTCATTCATACGTAAGCGGAAATTGCGCACGCAGCCTGGACTCAAAAAAGACTCAGCGATGCCTAGTTGTTGTGTTTTCGGGTGTCAGAATCGTAGCAGTGATGGGGTTAAAATGTACAGAATTCCAGCAGGATCTCACCCATTCAAAAAAAATCGCCGACGTCTATGGCTACAAGGCATCAAACGTGTAGACTGGGATGAAAGCACTATCAAAAATGCGCGGGTTTGCAGCGCCCACTTCATCACAGGTAAGATCAGGCTATTTATTAAATCTTTCTTTTTTATTCTTTCTAGTCTTCGTTTATTGATGTAGCAAAATACTTTGGTAAGGTTTGTCTGATTAGCTGGGTCATAGTTACACAATGTAATGAATATTGTTAGCATGTTAACTTAGCTTTGCATGCAATTTTGTTTGTAGGAGAGGTCTCGCTTGACTCAAGCAGTCCAGATTTTGTGCCATCATTATTTGTGTATGCTGAAAATCACAATTTTAAAGCAAGGATGGAAAGGTAAAATTGTGTGCCCTCACTCTAAATGCCAACTTACGTTGACTGCTCTAACCTAGCTCCCGCCCCGTTCAGTTTCATTTCTGCTCTCTGCCTCTCGCTTTTTACGCAGCTCTGATTTCTCTTAGCTGCACTCTTTACACTATCATTCCTTTCATGCCATTACCTCCTGCAAATTGCTGTTTAGTGTTGGTATTTGCTGTTGTAGCTAAAGCCACATTGCCATCACATCACTGGCATAATTTGATTAAAACAAAATGAATATGAATGTCCCAATGTTAATCAAGTTGTACATGCCCGCACATAACAATCATATGCGTCTAAAGACTTGTAGGCACGAAGTTTTTCGTGGGTGTACACTGAAGTCTTGTCAGTAAGGTACGAGTATATATCTGGCCATTGTATACCAGGGAACCTAACATCGTCCGTCCACTCTTTAATTAAATACGGATCCGGTAGGCGATGTCCACTTGTTAGCGTTAACTTATTTATGTAGCATTCTCGATCTTGTAACGACAATTCTTTTGCATAATCTGACAACTCATAATGCCGGTCTATGGGCAGCGCCATTGTTTCTGAGTCCAGGCTGCGCGCGCATCCTGGCAACGGTCGGTTTGTTTACAAACATGCGAAGGGGTCTATAGGATGGGATATATATAGTGGTTAGCGCTGTTGCCTCACAGCAAGAAGGTCCTGGGTTCGAGCCCCGTGGCCGACGAGGGCCTTTCTGTGTGGAGTTTGCATGTTCTCCCAGTGTCCGCGTGGGTTTCCTCCGGGTGCTCCGGTTTCCCCCACAGTCCAAAGACATGCAGGTTAGGTTAACTGGTGACTCTAAATTGAGTGTGAATGGTTGTTTGTCTCTATGTGTCAGCCCTGTGATGACCTGGCGACTTGTCCAGGGTGTACCCCGCCTTTCGCCCGTAGTCAGCTGGGATAGGCTCCAGCTTGCCTGCGACCTTGTAGAACAGGATAAAGCGGCTAGAGATAATGAGATGAGATTATTTATTATGAATAATAATATTTCATCATGCTACCATCTCAAATGGATTCATTATGTGTGAATCCATTGTAAGGGTCTATAACCCACTTCAGTAATCTGGACAGGGCTTAAGTTTTCAGCATTCCTTTTTTTTCTTAGTCACTTTTGTCAGTTACGAAAATCTTTTAATTCTTTTCAGCCAAAGGAACATGATTGAGTGAAGCCATTAAAATCCCACCATAAACACATTTTGCTTGAAAAATAAAACAGTGTGAAACTGTATTACATTATCACTGTTAGCACCATTATACCATGCTGTATCATTTGCATATCCATTAAATGTAAGTACAAAACCTTAATTTAACCCCTTTTTATAACTCCGCACATGATGAGTTTACAGCACGTCCTGATGATGTGTCTGGGTCACTGTTATGCCTTGAACAGACAATTCAGAGTTAATGTTCCGAGGATGTGCGAGAGCTCACAGCTATTTCTCTTACACACGCCAACCTTTAAAACTTAAAACTGTTTACTCTGAAGATAGTGATAATGAGTTTGTCTTGAGTCCCAGAGTTCAACTCCCAAATGACTCACTGTTTCAAAACCTTTTATTATTATTGCAATAAAAAAAAGTTGCTGGTCTTTGCCTATTCATCACTTCAACACTCTTCTACGGCTGTATGGGGAGAGCAGGGAGATTTGGGACGGGGCAGACTTGGGACAGTTTGTATTCCCATAAATTAATTTCAACCAATCAGGTTTTAGATGACAGCATAATTTAGATGTTGCCCCTGAGAGTAACCTACTTCCTTTGGAGCCACGAAGCTGGACACTGCAGTAAGGTTTGTCTCATCTCATCTCATTATCTCTAGCCGCTTTATTCTTCTACAGGGTCGCAGGCAAGCTGGTGCCTATCCCAGCTGACTACGGGCGAAAGGCGGGGTACACCCTGGACAAGTCGCCAGGTCATCACAGGGCTGACACATATAGACACAGACAACCATTCACACTCACATTCACATTCACACCTACGGTCAATTTAGAGTCACCAGTTAACCTAACCTGCATGTCTTTGGACTGTGGGGGAAACCGGAGCACCCGGAGGAAACCCACGCGGACACGGGGAGAACATGCAAATTCCACACAGAAAGGCCCTCGCCGGCCCTGGGGCTCGAACCCAGGACCTTCTTGCTGTGAGGCGACAGCGCTAACCACTACACCACCGTGCCGCCCGCCAGTAAGGTTTGTGCTGTTCAATATTTTATCAACAAAAACTTGTATTTCCTACTTCGCCTCCACCTCCATTCTATGGTGTAATGTACACTGGAGAATTTGGGATTTGTTAGGAATTAAAGTATGTAGCCTAGAGTTACCCTAAATTGTCCATAGGGGTGTGTGTGTGTGTGTGTGTGTGTGTGTGTGTGTGTGTGTGTGTGTGTGTGAGAAGAAAAAAACCTCTATAATAATTCAGGAGAAGGCAACGGGAAGCCACTACTGTAATTCTTCCCTAGAAACTTTTTATGGCTGATGCCATCAGAGCGGCCACATCACTGCAGTGATATGCCAGATAGATAGATAGATAGATAGATAGATAGATAGATAGATAGATAGATAGACAAGAGTTACCATATATAGTAGTATTTATTAAATTAAGTTCTGGGGATAAAACATCTCATCTCATTATCTCTAGCCACTTTATCCTGTTCTACAGGGTCGCAGGCAAGCTGGAGCCTATCCCAGCTGACTATGGGCGAAAGGCGGGGTACACCCTGGACAAGTCGCCAGGTCATCACAGGGCTGACACATAGACACAGACAACCATTCACACTCACATTCACACCTACGCTCAATTTAGAGTCACCAGTTAACCTAACCTGCATGTCTTTGGACTGTGGGGGAAACCGGAGCACCCGGAGAACATGCAAACTCCGCACAGAAAGGCCCTCGCCGGCCTACGGGGCTCGAGCCCGGACCTTCTTGCTGTGAGGCGACAGCGCTAACCACTACACTACCGTGCCGCCGGATAAAACATTGAAGGATTTTTTTTAAATGCCCAGATGGGGAGAGCTGGGACAGTTTGGGTTCCAGATTTTTCCTTATGATTTACAAATACAAAATTGTTAAAAAATTTTGTTAAAAATGTGGGCATGTCCCTGCATAAGGATTAAACTTATTTCATTCCTTCTTGAGAATGGAACTGTTTTGTCAATTCAGGTTTTGGGTAAACTGACATTTTTCTATCGCTTTACCAGCATTATGTGTTCATATACCGTAGTTCATATGTTACAAGTTTTGATTATAAATAAAACTTAAACATGTAGACCTAGGTATTTTATTTTTGAAGCCATGGCCTAATGGATAGAGAAGCAGCTTTGGGACCAAAAGGTTGCTGGTTCGAGTCCCTGGACCAGCAGGAATGGCTGAAGTGCCCTTGAGCAAGGCACCTAACCCCCAACTGCTCCTCAGGCTGCTCTGGGTATGTTGTAAGTCGTTCTGGATAAGAGCGTCTGATAAATGCCTGTAATGTAATGTCCCATGTCTCCCCTCAATGTCTCATGTCTCACCGCAAAACGTAATGACAAAAAAGTGAAGCCTGAAGGCCAGTATATATGACAAGCTGAGAAACTAATATTGTGGTAAGAGGGTATAGTAAATACTCTCTAATGCAATATGAATGTGACGCTACCTGTAAAGAATTTCACATAATCTACAAAAGCTGAAAACTTCTCCAATCTCCCTGCTCTCCCCTCAGGTATACATACTCATGTATGATTTATAATCCCAATGACCTAATGCCACCCAGAAGAAGACGGGTTCCTTTTTTTCCTCTCCAAATCAGTTCCTCTCAAGTTTTCTTCTTTCTTGTCATCTCACTGAGTTTTTCCTTGTCACTGTCATCTCTGGCTTCCTCATTAGGGATCTACTGTTCAAAGTGCTCTATAAATAAAATTGAATTTAACTGCTTTCAGCATACCTGTCGTGTTTGTTATGAAATCTGTTTAAATTGGCCTATATTTAGAGAAGCATACAGTATGTGTATTAATATTACCCTTCCTGCTGTGTCTGTGCCAGAGATGTATAGTAACGAAGTGGAACTACTTAAGTACTGTACTTAAGTACTAAAATGCAGTATCTGTACTTTATTGGAGTATTATTTTTTTCTCCTACTTCCACTTTTACTTCACTACATATTATTGATGAATTTAATACTTTTACTCCGATACATTTTTAATATGCTGAATCGTTACTCGTTACTATTATAAAAATGTTACGAATCATACCAAACCCATAGTATCAATGCCAGAGCGGTAGATGGCTCTGTCACCAGGTTTGATGAAGCTGGCTCATCATTGGGCGATTCAAGCGATCAAGCTGTATATAAAAAGACCGCATGCTCCCCTTCCACCTTTCGCACTGCTGCCTGGATGCATTGGGAACACTTAGGCTACATCCACACGACATCGGCAACGAGATTTTTTTTTTTTTAAATATCGCGTCCACATGGGCAACGGATCAGTAAAATATCAGGTCCATATGGCAACGCAACGCTTGCTGAAAACGATGAAATACACATGCCACACCTCTACGTGCGCTGCAAGACGGTCCCATCGGAGACACCAGAACAATAGAAGAAGTAGACGCATGCGCATAAACCCCTTCTTCTGTAGCATTAGCCTTTTTGAGGAATGTATTGTCGGACTTAAACCAACATCTGAAGAGGTGAGATCACTCCTTTTTTTTCCCTATTTTTGCTGGCGGGATTGTTTTTGTTTTTGGAAAGCGCACGGGCGGTGCGTGGTTTGGTACTGCTTCCGCAGTGTTTGGACTAAAGACTTTGCCCTAAGGGCTATTCTCTCACTCTCTCTCTCACTTTGCACCATTACACAATAAATATTCACAGTGAAAATATTTTGTAAGCGCGTTTCATGAACCAAGTTATAGGATTTGTTGACAACTCGCATCGAGTTCGTTACACTTCTACCCAGCGTGAAGCACTGACAGTCATGTGGTTGTGACGTCTTCGTAAACAAATCCGTTCTACTCATCCAGACAACTTCACAACGGCGCCGTTGCCAGATTTTTTCACTCTGGAACCCGTTCTCAAAAGATTTGGTTTTGGGGCACCCAAAATGCCGGTGCCGTGTGGATGCCAGGCCGAAACGATAAACAATTTTATCAGATTCACCTGAATCCGTTGCCGTGTGGAGAGGGCCTTAGCGTCAGTCTACTGCTCTATTTCGAGATGGAAGAAGACCCAGGAACACCACCATCAACACCAAGTTCTTCGACTTCGAATGATCGTGGTGAGGGTGATGAAAGCAACCACCCCTGGCCCTACTGAGAGTCCATGTTTTCTTTTGTCGGACCAAAAGACAATTCATATCGAATGAAGTGCCTACTCTGCCTCCCGAAAGACTGCGAAATAATGGCCTTCAAAAATTCACCGTTGAATTTGAAGAAACATATCAAGGTAAGTTACAAATATAGCTAATAAACATAATGATACATCAGCTTGAGCTATCAGTAAG
This sequence comes from Neoarius graeffei, assembly GCF_027579695.1. Classification (NCBI taxonomy): domain Eukaryota; kingdom Metazoa; phylum Chordata; class Actinopteri; order Siluriformes; family Ariidae; genus Neoarius; species Neoarius graeffei. The sequence goes on along the minus strand of NC_083580.1, from coordinate 66,162,228 downwards.
CGCTAGCAGCTAGCTAACTAGCTAACAGAGGTTCAGTTCTGCGGTGTTCACTTAGCACGTAGCAGCTAACGTTAACTAGAACAAGCCTGGCTGACTAGCTGTGCCACGCTGAATGGTGTTATTAGAATAGAATAGAATAGAATAGAATAGAATAGAATGCCCTTTATTGTCATTTTACAATCAACTGTATAATGAGATTAGAAGCTTCTCCTTTTCCAGTGCAAAAAAAAATAAGTACCAAAAAAAAAAAAAAAAACCTTAAATCCTAACACATAAACATTACAAAAATTGAAATACGTATAAAAGTGTCTTATATCCAGGTATGAATATGGATGGCTATGTACAGAATAAATAATAAATTATTTGTATTGCACAGAATGTAAAAGTGACAGTGACAGATGTTTTGCATAATGTCGATATTATATTTGCTTCCTCTTAGAGTTCAGTATGGTGATGGCTCTTGGGAAGAAGCTGTTTTTCATTCTAGTAGTCCTTGTTTTAATACATCTGTAGCGCCTCCCAGAAGGAAGCAGCTCAAACAGCTGGGAGGCCGGATGTGAATTGTCCTTGATGATGCTCCGAGCTCTGCTGATGCAGCGGATGGTGTATATGTCCGTCAGGGAGGGGAGAGGGCAGCCGACAATCCTCTGCGCTGGTGCGACTGTCCTCTGAAGCCTCCCTCTGTCTGCAGCAGTGCAGCTCCCGTACCAGGTGGACAAGCAGTACGTCAGCAGGATTTCAATGGAGGAACGGTAGAAGGCCAGCAGCAGCTTCTGGTCTAGATTGTTCTTCCTGAGGACTCTCAGGAAGTGAAGACGGTGCTGAGCCTTCTTTATAACAGCTGAGATATTGACTGATGTATTGACACATCACTAATGTCAACTTTCTCTTATTTTATGGCATATAGCCGACTGTTGCCAAATATAAATCGTGGACCATGTCTCTTTTCGTGCTGCCTAATCATATGCCCATCGCCCATTATTTTATAGTGTATAGGGTTAGCTAATGGTTGTGGCACTGCCATAACTAATACTAGATGAATTTAACTGATTGTTGCAAAGTTGCTGCGGGTAAATGCAGGGCAGTAGGCCTATTAATGGATTTCTGTTTTTACTATTTGTAATGTAGCCTCTTGACTTGACGTTATCCGTTCGAGTGACCAGCATGCCCCGACATGCCATGAATGTGACCTTGAACCTTAGCCTGCTAGCAGTTACATTCTGTTACTCTGCTATAATTTGCTATTTGGCTAATGGCTTGTTTGGGCATTTTGTGATGCATGTAGCCTAGGTCAATTTATGACCATTTCTGACTTTTTTGGTAATGAACCCAAAGTGATGACGAACAAAGCATCTCAACTAGTCTGCATTTCAAGTGGTCCTCGCGCACTCCCGTTTCTCATGATGCATTGTTGGATGTATCAAGTTAGGCCTAGCACTACAGGGTTTTGCAAGTAGACAGATTATTAGAGTACCAATGATGGATTTTTGGTTATGGGGTTCTCATCTCATCTCATTATCTCTAGCCGCTTTATCCTGTTCTACAGGGTCGCAGGCAAGCTGGAGCCTATCCCAGCTGACTACGGGCGAAAGGCGGGGTACACCCTGGACAAGTCGCCAGGTCATCACAGCGCTGACACATAGACACAGACAACCATTCACACTCACATTCACACCTACGGTCAATTTAGAGTCACCAGTTAACCTAACCTGCATGTCTTTGGACTGTGGGGAAACCGGAGCACCCGGAGGAAACCCACGTGGACACGGGGAGAACATGCAAACTCCGCAGAGAAAGGCCCTCGCCGGCCACGGGGCTCGAACCCGGACCTTCTTGCTGTGAGGCGACAGCGCTAACCACTACACCACCATGCCGCCCCGGTTATGGGGTTGCTTGCTTAAATCTTTTAATGTAGAATTATAGTGGATAAATCCCTTTAAATGTAATTAATTTTGCTTTTATCAATAGTATCACAGCAGTCACTACAGTCACCTATGTTGCTCATGATATAATTCTGAGAAAGTAAAGCTATATGTTTGTCTTGTTTCAGAGCAAGCATGACTGCCACTTGAAAAGATATGAGGATCTCACATCAGTTAAACGAATGAGGAAGACTGCAATTCCCTCCCCCTCCATCAAGCAGCCCACATTATTAGAGAGCTGGACAGCGCCCCATAGATCCGTTGACAAGGCCATTGTGAATTATGTTGTCCGAGGACTTCAGCCTTTCAGCATCGTAGAGCAAGAACCTTTCCGGGACTTTGTGTTCGACCTGGTGCCAAATACCAAAATAATGTCAAGAAGCACACTCACATCTAGGATTGATGATGCTGCCAAACAAATGAAGATCAAAATGATCGAGGCCATGAAAACTGTGGACCACATCGCAACAACCACTGACTACTGGTCAGCCAGGCGACGTAGTTTCATTGGGGTCACGGCCCATTGGCTGGACCCCGAAAGTTTAAAAAGGGTCTCTGTGGCCCTGGCCTGTAAAAGATTAAGAGGCTCTCTCACTTTTGACCTTCTGGCAAACACACTTAAAGATATCCATGCTGAGTTTGAAATTTGGGGGAAGATAGTCACAGCAACCACGGACAATGGCTCCAACTTCATCAAAGCCTTCAAAGTCTTCGCTGAAGATGAAAATAACAATGCTGGTGCTCAAGTTCAGGAGGAGGAGGAAGAAGCAGACCAAGATGAGGAGGAGGTAGAGTTTGTTGACATATCTTCACTTTTGGATGAGGATGATGGTCTTGAGTTCCAGCTTCCAAAGCACCAGCGTTGTGCATGCCACGTTCTTAACCTAATAGCCACTACCGATGCCAGCAAGGCAGTGTCCAATGACACGTACAAGAAATTATACTATTCAACATTTGGCAAGTGCAATGCACTTTGGAATAAGTGGTCAAGATCCTCAATAGCAGCTGAAACTGTGGAAGATGCTTGCTCCCTCCAGCTTGTGCGACTGGTTGCAACAAGGTGGAACTCTGTGTTCATGGCTGTGGAGAGACTGCTCAGGATCGTCAAAGAGAAGGGAGAGGCAGCCATGAGAGTTGTCTGCACAGATTTGAACGTTCCAATGTAAGTTTAAAAAAAAAATCACATTGTACTCTTTCTCTCAAGCTCAATTCTGGTACATATTGTCTACTTGTACAACAATTGAATTGTATGATTAACATTGAATGATGAACCATTCCATTGCATGATAATGAGCCGATCATGTAGCAATGCTGTTTTTTTTTGTCTCTTATTGTTACACCTAATCACCTAACACCTAATCCTGTGTGTTAATGAAATATGTTCTTGTCTTCATCACAGGTTTAATCCAGCCGAACTTGCATTCCTGTCAGAGTTTGCTGTTGTGATGACTCCAGTCACCCAAGCAACTAACATCTTGCAAGCTGAAACCAATGTCCAGATGGGGTGGCTGCTCCCAACCGTCAAGTTCCTGAAAATTAAGCTGGACAGGATCAAGCTACCGCTAAAATACTGCAAGCCCCTTGTCGATGCTCTGCAGGTGGGCATTGAGGATCGCTTTGGCCCTATGATGGAAGACCCAGAGCTGGTGGCCGCTGCTATTCTGCTTCCAAAGTTCCGGACAAATTGGACACAGGAAGATGAGACAATCAAAATAGGTAAGAAAGGGAACGCTTTCAATTAAGATTCGTATATTAATCATACACCAAGTGCTTACTAACATGAATATTAGTAGTGCATTAGCCCTTCCTAAAGGCCCGGTCCCACTGCACTTATGGATGCAAAGAGGATGTAAAACGTAAAAAAATCTTTGCCATCCGTTGGAAAACGCTATGCATCCGTTGTGTACTCATTGCATACGTGCTTCATACGCTCTATCCATCGAGCATCCGTCCACTGTGATTTCATCCGCGCAAAAAGTTTTGAGCTGCACAAAACTTTTAGAACGGATGAACTTTCCGCCGTGTACGATGTAAATCCGCGACATATACGAGCAACAAACGTTCTATGTCCGTTATCATCCGTTAAACGTCTGCTGTATCCTCTCTGCATCCTCTGGGCATCCTCGCAACTCACATCCGCTGCAGCTGAAAATGGAAAGAGGGAGGAAAGATAAGGTACATGAAACGTCTATTCATCGTTAGTAGCACGGAAATAGAAAGGATGTAAGCGTATGCATCTCGTATATAAAGTATTCAAAACGGACAAAGCATTTATATCTGGGATGTATCTCGTATATTTAGGATGTCTGGAGTATGTCTAGAGTATGTAGAAGGACACCTAGCGCAGTGAACGGTCTGCATCCGATATACATCCACGCAACATCCCCTTTGTTTCCGTTAGGCGTACGTGATGCATCCCCTTCACCCGCTATGCATCCGCTCTTTCTGCTATGCGTCCGCTTCTCAGTTATCACCGGTAACCCCTTCGGAGCTGTCATCCACTTCCATCCGCTAGGCTTCCTATGAACATGCGTTTAACATCCCCGCTATATACTACCCACGTCCGTTCTTTTCCGTTCTGTTTTCGCCAATTTTGTCCATTTCTGGAGCGGATGAAAACGGATAGAGCCACCCCCGAAATTTTGCTCGTCCACTGTGTCCTTTTTGCATACGTTTTGTGTCCATCGGCCAGTGGGAACGGGCCTTTAGCCTGTATAAAGCCGTCGTTTCCATTAAAATCATTATTTCTTACTGACAATGTTGTCACGTTAAATCTGTGGTTACTGTCATGACTGGTTGAAACTATTATTGTTTATAAATAATGTACTCTTATATTTTAGGAATGGACTATATCAAACAACACATTGAAGACTTCTCGTTGCAGTCTGGTGAGGTCAACAGGTCGAGCTCATCTGATGAAGACGACTTTTTTTCTGGCATGAGGGGTTCAAAGGCACAAGACGGCGCCAAACAGCTAGACGCGTACTTGTCCTGTTCAGCAGATAACATGGACTTGCTCAAGTCTTTTCCAGCTGTGTGTAAGATGTCTGTTAGATTAAACACACCCCTTCCAGCATCAGCAGCCTGCGAGAGGCTTTTTAGTATCGCAGGATTAGTCTTTAGCCAAAGAAGAGCGAGACTGAATGACTCCAATTTTGAAAACCAACTACTTTTGAGATTAAACAAAATATTTCTAACTCACTGCTTTATGCATACCAGTTTAAGAAGGGAATACACTGTGGAGGGGAAAAAAGCGAGCGGCACGGTGGTGTAGTGGTTAGCGCTGTCGCCTCACAGCAAGAAGGTCCGGGTTCGAGCCCCGTGGCTGGCGAGGGCCTTTCTGTGTGGAGTTTGCATGTTCTCCCCGTGTCCGTGTGGGTTTCCTCCGGGTGCTCCGGTTTCCCCCACAGTCCAAAGACATGCAGGTTAGGTTAACTGGTGACTCTAAATTGACCGTAGGTGTGAATGTGAATGGTTGTCTGTGTCTATGTGTCAGCCCTGTGATGACCTGGCGACTTGTCCAGGGTGTACCCCGCCTTTCGCCCGTAGTCAGCTGGGATAGGCTTCAGCTTGCCTGCGACCCTGTAGAACAGGATAAAGCGGCTAGAGATAATGAGATGAGATGAATGAGGGGAAAAAAGCACAAGCAAGTCCAGGAAGAGAAGGGAGGGATGCTGTGGGAGGATCTGTTTTTGTTTACAAAGAGCTCAGGTGTTGTAAGGTGCTCTACTCGTGTGTTTTTACATGAGAAATCCTTGTATGTGGCCTACTGGGGGTATTGCAAGTAGTTGATTAAGAGACAAACCTGAGTAAGTTAACCTGGAGGCAGTGGTTAACCTGATGATGGAAGAGCCCTTTGGCTTTGTGAGAAGGATGCTTCCAAGCTGTTCTATTATAAGGTTTACCTCTACAGGGAGGAGGTGGCTCAGCTGGTCTCCTGGTGCCAGGAAAATAACCTCTCCTTGAATGCTGAGAAGACCAAGGAGATGATTATTGACCCGAGGAAGAGGAGGAGAGACCAGCACGCCTCGCTGCACATCAACGGGACACAGGTGGAGAGGGTGAAAACATTTAAATTCCTCAGAACTCACATCAGTGAGGATCTCACCTGGACACACAACACACAGCAGACCATCAAGAAGGCTCAACAGAGACTCTTCTTCCTGAGGAAGCTGAGGAAACTTGGACTGTCCACCAAACTCCTCAGCAACTTCTACAGGTGCACAGTGGAGAGCGTCCTGACAAATTCCATCACTGTGTGGTACGGGAACTGCACAACTCAGGACAGAAAGGCTCTCCAGCGTGTCATTAAAATGGCACAGTTCATCTGTGGAGCTGTCCTCCCCCCACTACAGGACATTTACAACACCCGGGTCACAAAAAGGGCACAGAGCATCATCAGGGACCAAACACACCCACAACACAGACTATTCACACTCCTACCATCTGGCAGACGCTACAGGAGTGTGAAAGCAAGGACTTCTGGACTGACAAACAGTTTTTACCCCCAGGCCATCAGGCTTTTGAACCACGGATTATAATCACCATCTACCTCTATTTCCATCAGGCTTTGAACCACGGATTATATGCACAAGACATTGCACAGTATATCTACCTCTATGTTTGCCTCTCCTTTTTTTTTAATGTTATCTTCATTTTTCATTCAACTTTTATATTTTGCATTCCATATGCACTTTATATTTCATATTTTATATATATATTTCTTTTTATATTGGTAAGCATACCGGTAGTTTGGTCGGGGGCGGCACGGTGGTGTAGTGGTTAGCGCTGTCGCCTCACGGCAAAAAGGTCCGGGTTCGAGCCCCGTGGCCGGCGAGGGCCTTTCTGTATGGAGTTTGCATGTTCTCCCCGTGTCCGTGTGGGTTTCCTCCGGGTGCTCCGGTTTCCCCCACAGTCCAAAGACATGCAGGTTAGGTTAACTGGTGACTCTAAATTGACCGTAGGTGTGAATGTGAGTGTGAATGGTTGTCTGTGTCTGTGTGTCAGCCCTGTGATGACCTGGCGACTTGTCCAGGGTGTACCCCGCCTTTCGCCCGTAGTCAGCTGGGATAGGCTCCAGCTTGCCTGCGACCCTGTAGAAGGATAAAAGCGGCTAGAGATAATGAGATGAGATGAGATGAGATGAGTTTGGTCGGGTGGTTGCAAAATAAGAATTTCATTACCCAATAATAAACCGCTGTGTCTGTTATTGTGTATATGACAAATAAACATCTTGAATTAGGCTTAACTTGCCCAGGTTTGTCACTTAGCCATATCCTTGGAATACCCCTCTAGCCTTTGAGATGTTTTAATAGTGTTTTTTTTTTTCATAAACACTTGTATGGCCTTTTATGTCCTTGTACTGCTGCTTCAGCCAAAGAAATTGTGCCCTTAACTTTAAATGTTTGAAATAATATAAACAATATGATATTCAAACTTTTGACTGCTTTCTTTAATATACACAGTACTTGTACTTTTACTTTCAGTACTTGAGTAGTAATTTTTAAAATACTTCTACTTGCAATACTTACCGGTAAGTACAAAACATTTTGAATACTTTAGTACTTCCACTTATGGTATTTAAAGAACACTTCAACTTCTACTCAAGTCACTTTTTTGATATAGTACTTGTACTTCTACTCCACTCCTCTACTCCAGTACTTTAGCAGACTCTGTGCTATCATTTTTATGAAAGATTCCTGTCCATTTGTCCTGATAAACAGTTCTACAATACACTATGATCCATAAATCATGATGATAAACAGCAATGCAGTCGAACCCTCATGTCGCCTCAGTCACGCAGAGTTCAGTGTCAAACATACATCTTACCCAAACACACGTGTTATTATTCTCATTAGAAGTGGCCTTACATCTTTATGCTCTGCCAAGCAACACACATTTTACTGGATGACACATTTTTCATCACAGCTGCACATGAATGGTTTTAGAGAACAGTGAAAACAGAATATTGATGAATTTTCATGAAGAGCATCAAAGTATCTGATTCTATAAAGAATGAATTCTATAAATGAATGAATTAATTAATGCTCTTTAGATTTACCTTGTACTTGCTTAGTTTTAGTTTTGCTTCACATAAAAACCACCTGTGCATACTGACCATCTAAATCCTCATGGCTATCAGAAAATCAATCGCAGGTCAGGTAAACAGTGCTGCATTGGCCTTGAGGCAGGAGTCATGCTGTGCCATAAATCAACAAGAAACTGCAAGTATGAGAGCCTTGAATGATCTTTTATAGTATCATATCGTATCATGTATCATATCCACAACTAAGAATTGCTTGCCTATTTGTCAGACATTTATTGACATGCGGTGGCATGGTGGTGCAGTGTTTAGCACTGTCGGCTCGCAGCTATAATAAGAATAATCTCGGGCAGCAGGGTGGTGTATTATCTCATCTCATCTCATCTCATTATCTCTAGCCGCTTTATCTTGTTCTACAGGGTCACAGGCAAGCTGGAGCCTATCCCAGCTGACTATGGGCGAAAGGCGGGGTACACCCTGGACAAGTCGCCAGGTCATCACAGGGCTGACACATAGACACAGACAACCATTCACACTCACATTCACACCTACGGTCAATTTAGAGTCACCAGTTAACCTAACCTGCATGTCTTTGGACTGTGGGGGAAACCGGAGCACCTGGAGGAAACCCACGCGGACACGGGGAGAACATGCAAACTCCGCACAGAAAGGCCCTCGCTGGCCACGGGGCTCGAACCCGGACCTTCTTGCTGTGAGGCAACAGCGCTAACCACTACACTACCGTGCCGCCCAATAATAATAATAATAAGAAGAAGAAGAAGAAGAAGAAGAATGTTTTACGTATATAGTGCCTTTCTCACACTCAAGGTTGCTTTACAATTACAAAACAAGCAGGGGAAATAAAAAATCCACCAAAAGTGGTCAGGATGTAACTCCAGTGGCGTAGCTGCTCTCAGTCCCACCGAAAGGTGCACAGAGGTGACTTACAGTGGTTTAGGCCCCTCATGGTTGAGTCCCCAGTGCATTAGCCCCATCTTCAGGTGTTTTAGCCCCATCATTGAACTGAACTAAGTTTGATCATAAATTTGCCTTCTAAGACACCAATAACATTAATTTATCAGTTTTTAGAGTTAAGGATCAGAAATTAAGGTGGCATGGTGGTGTAGTGGTTAGCACTGTCGCTTCACAGCAAGAAGCTTCTGGGTTTGAGCTCAGCGGCTGGCGAGGGCCTTTCTGTGTGGAGTTTGCATATTCTCCCCATGTCCACATGGGTTTCCTCCGGGTGCTCCAGTTTCCCCCACAGTCCAAAGGCATGCAGGTTAGGCTAATTGGTGGCTCTAAATTGACTGTAGGTGTGAATGTGAGTGTGAACGGTTGTTTGTCTCTGTGTCAGCCCTGCGATGACCTGCCAACTTGTCCAGGGTGTACCCCGCCTCTCACCCATAGTCAGCTGGGATAGGCTCCAGCTTGCCTGCGACTCTATACAGGATAAGCAGTTATGGATAATGGACGGATCAGAAATTATATTGCCCGCAGCTATGTGTTGATTGACAGCCATTTTGCCATGACTGCTAACGTGCTGAATATCTTCAAGTATTTTAGCCCCATCATTGAATTGAACTACATTTGATCATAATTATACCTTCTAAGACACCAATAACAGTCATTTATGAGAGCTTTTAGAATTAACCACCTTAAGTAAGTACCATAACATGTTATGTAAGTACCAATATATGTAGGGTTCCCTACCACGCCTCTCGACCATAATTGCCAAACGCCGTCTGGCATTGTGCGGCCATGTGTTTCGTCACGATCAACCTGCCGCACAAGTTCTCTTGTGGAGCCTGAGGCGAAGCGCAAAGTCGGTCGACCACGTACCACTCTGAAAACAGTCCTCGAGCGAGAGACGGGGTTGAAGGAAGATCAACTCAGAGCAGCTATGCTCGACCGGCGGGTCTGGGATAGGATATCTTATCAAGTCACCGGCTCGCCGGATGACTGATGATGATGATAATGATGATAATATGTTTCTTAGAATGACAATCGCATCTTTAGAATGTCCTTTGAAACTGCTCTATTGAGCTGGCATATATTTAAACATGCAAACCCTTGATTTGATTCAGCTAGCTAGTCTTAACTACTTAAAGTTAGTCTACATAAGTCAAATGAAAAATCCAGTCAAAAAATTCAAGTTGAAACTTTCCTTTAAAAAAGCTCTGTTCTCTTTAACCTTCATCCTACCAAGTGGGGTTCATCTGGACCCCGCACCTATATGTTTGTTTGCCATTTTAAAAATATGTGACGTACTGCCTCACCGTTTTATGAATTTGTCGGAATTTATGTCTTAATTAAAACACTAAAGCACCGGAAGATCAGCTTTTTGCATTGTGAAGGTATAATTAATTTGTTACTGGGGTCCAACCGGACCCCAGAGTAAAGTTTATCTGTTTTTCATTTTATAATTGAATAGCACACTGAAAGTTAACTTCTTTTATTTCTTTTATGTTCCATAATGAAACTACCAAGGCATTCCTTCTTGGGGTCCGTGTGGACCCCACTGCTGCAATAAGCACAGGCTGCAAAACAAAAGCCCTAAATTATTTTACAATTACTTTTTTGTTTTAAATTCTGTAAGAAAAGACCTAAGTTGTAATCCAGAATGTTTTACAGCTGCATGAGCTGCAAAAATCATGTATATAATGCCAATTTTTTTTTGTGGCGCTATAATTTGCTACATGTATGCTAGTTATTGCAATATTATTGCAATGTTATTGCATTTATAATACATCATTGATATTCAGCCATAGTGGATTTTGTTCTTCAATAAAGTTATGTCTGTTTGCTGCATTGAATTGGTTCTTACTGCATTGATTTCAAGGTATTCCCTCCTGGGGTCCATACGGACCCCGCCTGGTAGTTTGTGTATGTAAAATTGGCTGGTAGGATGAAGGTTAAGTGTGTTCTTTATGCCTTGGGCCCTTTAGTGTATTGCTGTTATTAATACAAGATGTTCTGAACAAAACTTATCTGGTGATTTTGTCTTTATAAGCTTTAATTTTAAAGAAAAGTATTGGGGTCCAAACGGACCCCACATGGTAAGATTAAGGTGTAAAATAGCATGGTAGGATGAGGGTTAAATCTAGAATGATCAACCATAGGCACGTTTTATCAACTTTATTCACATTTAAACATGAGGCTAAACCACATAAAGATGAGGCTAAATCACTTGAAGCTGCAGCTAATACATTGGGGGCTAAACCACCAGGGAACTAAACCACCAGATAACCACACCGCTTGCACAGCTGTCGCGATGTCACTGGACAACAGCGCTTGGAACACCGCACCATAGAATCAAAAAGTGAGCACAGAAACATCGCCACACAAAGTGCTGGGTGACCCTGATGTTGATGAGAGCAACAAGCACACCATGGTCCATAGCTAGCAGAATATGCATCGCTCATGGCCTGAGGAAACAGAGGCTCAAGACTGGGTTTGGTGCTACACCACCACAACTGGTTGACAAAGAAACAAAATCAGCAAAACATTTAAACACAGAACAAACATCAAAACAATACAAACACAGAAAGAAAAGAGAAAAAAGAAGAAAAATAAAATGCTCCAGTGAGGAGCAGCAGCCAAAACACACACTGCGTAGTCTCAACTGGAAAGATAGATAACCACAAAGTTATATGTCCCACACCGCCTGCACAGCTGTCGCGATGTAGAAATGTATGAATTAACACGAGCCAGCTAACTAACAAATTTAGCAAGCTACAGAAACCCCAAAAGCATTTGGCTAGCCAACTACCAGTACACTGCATACTCTCAGCTGGAAAGCAAGAAAGTTCTAAGCAAGAAAGTTCTGGGTTTGAACCTGCTGCTTGACTGGGCTCTTTCTGTGTGGAGTTTGCATGTTCTCCCCATGCCTCTGTGGGTTTCCTCCGGGTGCTCCAGATTCCTCCTACAGTCCAAAGACATGTGGATTAGGTTAACAGGCTATTCTAAATTGCCCATTTGGGTTTGAACCTGCTGGTTGATCTGTATGAATGTGAGTATGAATGGTTGTTTGCCAGTCTGTCTTAGATAGGTGGGATTTACATTAGACCGTATCAGCGGATCATCAGATTAACGTTTTTAAAACGATTAGTGTGCACACAGCAACACCAATACACGATTCGCGTGCACACAGCAACACCAATACACGGATACGCTCGGCTCCGCAGGCATCCTGCGCTCCAAATCACTCCGCCCTGAACAGCGAGTGCCCTCTGGAGGGTGCACACTCTGGCCCTGCGCAGCTCACAGAGCGCGCGAGTGAAGCACACGAGCAGTGATTCGGGACTGAGCCGCTGTGTGTGTGATCCCAGTGCATATCACTTACCACTTGCAAGTGGAAGGATGGCAAGCCTAAAGACAATCATAACTACACAATGGGCAGTATTTGCATCAGTATTTGCAGTATTTTCATACTTTTATACTCTTTAATGAAAGGTGATACAAGGCGGAAGTCCGCGCCGTTTTTCAGCAGTCGCGTCACATGACCAACGCCAGCGAATCAGGAAGGTGGATGTCACAGTGACGTTGTCCAATGATGACGCCAGCTAGAGCTCAGCACAGCGTATCCGCGTATTCTGAATGTTTACACAGCACCGGATCAGACACGATCTGAATTGAATACGTGGACCCTGGCGGATTCCCGTTTCCCGGCGTTTCCAGGCGTTTTAATGTAAACGGACAATGCATCCGCGAAGAAAACGAGACAGATACGGTCTAATGTAAACTTGGCCATAGATTGGTGACCTGCTCAGGGTGAACCCCACCTCTCACAGCTGGAACTGCCTCCCGATTCCCCCACATCCCTGATGGATAAGTGGTATGGATAAAATTTATGCCATTGTGTTAAATATACCTAAGTGCCACTACATGGTCAGGATAATACAGAAGGGACAACTTTGCTAGATATCTGCCTATGTAGCTAGAAATGTATTAATTAACATGAGCCAGCTAGCTAACAAACTTAGCAAGCTACAGAAACCCCAAAAGCATTTGGCTAGCCAACTACCAGTGACTTTCTTTACACACTATTGATAATGGAGGTCATGTTCAGATCATCATAGCTCACTTGACTACAGAGGTGGACAGTAACGAAGTACATTTACTTGAGTGCTGTACTTAAGTACACTTTTTGAATATCTGTACTTTACTTAAGTATTTTTTTTTGAAACTTATGACTTTAACTTCACTACATTTGAAAGACAAATATCGTACTTTTCACTCCACTACATTTCTTTCAAGGTCCTCGTTACTCGTTTCTATGAAGCGGCTTTGAATGTGGATGTTTTTTTCTTTTCTTTTCTAAAATGTGATTTGATTTTTCGCAGGTAACACTGAGACAACCGATCAGTAATCACTAGGGTCACGTCACATCCATAGACTGTATAAAATCAAGTTCAATGATTTCTCAGCAGCATTATTTAACACAATCAGTTGATGGCAGAATTGAAGGAGGCAGTTCTTCTGGAGAATGCACGCACCCATGGCCATAACTAGAACCCATGTTTCAGTTTTCTGAAAGGATTAAAGATATGTTTCATTTTAAATGTTTGTTTTGTTTGTCGAAAACGAACCACATCACAGCCTACAAAAACTTGCCGTCCAACCTGCTGGAGCATATTATGGTCTGTAAACGTTTTATTTCAAGAGAAAGCTTGCAATGAAGCTGTTTGTGCTTTTAGACCTAGCAATAACGTTGCAAATGTAGCTATGCAGTCTGGTTAGTCAAATGACTTTCTATGGATTTGGCTACCAAGTTGCCATAGCCTTGTCCATGGCTAACGTTAACACATAGCTAGTTAACTTGGACACTGTTAGTTAGCATGTAAAAACGGAGTTACGCTAACATGAATAATGTTAACTTATCTGAAATCCTTTCAGAAATATATTTTAGCATAATCTTGCCAAATAAAGAAAATGTAGAAATCTTTTTTTTCTAGTAGCGTTAGCTACCGAATATGATTTCAAGTTTGAAAAGAGTTTGCTAGCATGTCAGGTGGCGCTTCACTGACTATCTAGCTTAACGTTAAACCACCATGTCACAGCATGCGCTCATTTTGTGAATTCACATTTCTGTCTTTGGTAACGGCATGAAGTTTTGTAAGTGTTGTGGCAATAATACAACGATGCATTGACAGAAAATGTACTTTTAATACTTAAGTATTTTTAAAAGCAAGTACTTCAGTACTTTAACTTAAGTAAAAATTTGACTGGACAACTTTCACTTGTATCAGAGTAACATTTGACCAGCGGGATCTGTACTTTGACTTAAGTAATGGCGTTGGGTACTTTGTCCACCTCTGCTTGACTAGTTAACACAATATTCGTAAATTGATTACTTTGTAGTTTTTCAACAGGTGACTTACTTACTTTTTCTTCTGTAATAAGAGTATCTGAAGTACTATGTTTTCTTTTTATCAAGTGAATTGTTATTACAGTAACAGTACTTTTACTCAAGTTTGTATTTTTTTGTATTCTTATTTTAGATTTTTAACTCTAAAACTATTAATAACGAGTTATTTTCAATAAATGTATTTAAATACACATAAAAAACGTTATATGATCATAATTCCCAGGGTTATCAGAGAAAAAAAATACACTCCTACTATTACTTCTCACAATAATCTGAAAACATACTGAAAACGTATACTGGGGAGGAACAAAGCCATACAATCACAAGCAGCTACGCAATCAGACATTACAATCATAAATTAATTATTACAGGAATTGTGTCTTGTATAATATTTTTTCCAAATTGTTGTTACTCATCGTGATAAGAAAACATGCTGAAAGAGCTACTTAGAGCTACTGACCTAGAGTCAAGAGTTAACTCTTATCATGAGAATAAAACAGCAAGGAGGATATCATCTCAGGAAAACTTTCCCCTCATCTCAGATGGGCCAAGGAAAGTCTTCTGGAGTTGTAATTCCCATGAGACAAGCAAAAAAAAAATTACTGGCTCTTGTCCAGATGGAAACAGGAGCGATTTATAAAGAAAACACAGACATGCTAATCACGTTGTTTATATTACTGATGAACATCTCATGATTTTATATATATGTCTTTCTCCTTTTTTTAATCAAATGCAGGATAACAGCAAAATTCAGTTTTCCCCCGTGTGTGTGTGGGCATACTTTTATATCCCAAAACATGGGAAACCAAAAGTCCCATAAGTATCGGAAGATCTGCCAGTTTTGACCTTGTGGGGATATTTGGCAGCTCTCTTTTGCAACTTTTATTTAAAAAAAAAAAAAAGTAATAACTAAAAGAGCCACGGAGATCATTGAGGTTAAGGTGATGGTTAACTTTAGGTGTAGGCATGGTAATGATTATCAATCATGTCAGTGGAAGGTCATCACAAGTAGAATAAGACGTGTGTGAGTACTGTAATTAGTACCTGAATAAATTGTTTTTCAAAAACATTATAGCTAGCGACAAAGTAAAGGTTGTACAGTACACCGTCCTTAACGATGCCTTTTAATGAGTTTAGCTTCATTTCCTGTGAAATCAGTGATATAGACCATTTACCATAATGCAAAGCCTCTGTTTTAGTCCCTCACATTTATGAAACTGCCATATATGCCTATTTTACTCAAAGACTGCAGTATATTCTATTTCATCTAAATTTCTGTGGATTTTAAATATCTGGAGCCCAAAATTCTGAGACCACATGTCTAGGATGAAAGTCTTGCATATTTTTTTCCATTTGAAACTGGAAATAAATAAACAGAAGGTTTTATAATTTTGAAATGTTTAAAACATGGAAAGTAAATGTTCATTATGTTGAATAATTATTATTCTATCCACATTCACTGGATATGAGCAATCGTGCGTTCTGATTGGCTACTCTACTACTAGGCTATCAGCTCATATACCGTGAGGAGAGAAAAACAAACTGGCTGAGCGTGTTGCTGAACCAACCGAGGATGAAATAAAAACTACTCGAAAACAAAACCCCCCAAAATACAGAAAAATGCAACAAAATATGGAATGAAATTATTTGATGGTAAGAACGTATCTTTTTTATTTTCAAGAATTATTATTATAGCATTTTTCACAAATTGCTACCATCATTTTGCTGGTTTGTTAACATTCTAAGTGGAAATGATTTTGTCAGACGTTTTGTATAAAGTTTTTATTTATCGAATTTGCAAAAAGGGCGGCACAGTGGTGTAGTGGTTAGCGCTGTCGCCTCACAGCAAGAAGGTCCTGGGTTCGAGCCCCGTGGCCGGCGAGGGCCTTTCTGTGCGGAGTTTGCATGTTCTCCCCATGTCCGCGTGGGTTTCCTCCGGGTGCTCCGGTTTCCCCCACAGTCCAAAGACATGCAGGTTAGGTTAACTGGTGACTCTAAATTGACCGTAGGTGTGAATGTGAGTGTGAATGGTTGTCTGTGTCTATGTGTCAGCCCTGTGATGACCTGGCGACTTGTCCAGGGTGTACCCAGCCTTTCGCCCGTAGTCAGCTGGGATAGGCTCCAGCTTGCCTGCGACCCTGTAGGACAGGATAAAGCGGCTAGAGATAATGAGATGAGATGAGAATTTGCAAAAAAAAAAAATTTTATAAAAATGCTCTGTTTCTCAAAATCCAGTGAATGTGGACAGAATAAAACAGTTATTCCACTCAGTCTCGTCATACATGGCTTATAGTCAACTCTGTGCTACGCGCCTCATTGGCTTTCAGCTCATGTACGACTCGATTTTGTCGAATAACTTTAAATATTCAGGATTCTGCATTATTTCTAGGTCCCTGTTTAAATGTAAGCAAATCTGTGATACTGACCGTATTAACTTTGTGCAAAAAGTCAGACTGTCCGCATGCCTAATATTTTCTATTGAAGCATGTATTCAGACAGCACACCAATGGATTTGATCGAAAATGGATCATAAGTTTTTACACAAACTTGTGGAGCCCATGCCAGCTCAAGTGCATGCTGTTCTCATCTCTCATTATCTCTAGCCGCTTTATCCTTCTACAGGGTCACAGGCAAGCTGGAGCCTATCCCAGCTGACTACGGGCGAAAGGCGGGGTACACCCTGGACAAGTCGCCAGGTCATCACAGGGCTGACACATAGACACAGACAACCATTCACACTCACATTCACACCTACGGTCAATTTAGAGTCACCAGTTAACCTAACCTGCATGTCTTTGGACTGTGGGGGAAACCGGAGCACCCGGAGGAAACCCACGCGGACACGGGGAGAACATGCAAACTCCACACAGAAAGGCCCTCGCCGGCCCCGGGGCTCGAACCCAGGACCTTCTTGCTGTGAGGCGACAGCACTAACCACTACACCACCGTGCCGCCCGTGCATGCTGTTATTAAAAAAAAAAAAATTAACTCTGAATTTGAAAAACATATATACTTGTAAGGTGAGGAATTTTCACTTGTGCTGTCTGAATTTTAAATAATTCTTCCTCTGTCAATTCATCCATCCATCCATCCATCCATCCATTATCTGTAGCTGCTTATCCTGTGCAGGGTCGCAGGCAAGCTGGAGCCTATCCCAGCTGACTATGGCAAGAGGCGGGGTACACCCTGGACAAGTCACCAGATCATCACAGGGCTGACATATAGAGACAAACAACCATTCACACTCACATTCACACCTACGGTCAATTTAGAGCCACCAGTTAACCTAAGCTGCATGTCTTTGGACTGTGGGGGAAACCGGAGCACCCGGAGAAAACCCACGCAGACACGGGGAGAACATGCAAACTCCACACAGAAAGGCCCTCGCCGGCCATGGGGCTCGAACCCAGACCTTCTTATTGTGAGGCGACAGCGCTAACCACTACACTACCGTGCCGCCCCTCTCTGTTAATTATTTGTTTATATTTTCATATGAACTCTATTATTTTATACTCTCTTCCCCTTGAGTTTTCCCTATCGGAAAGAATTAAAGTCTTTTGTAAAACTAAAATCTAAGCTGTGAGAAGTTATAATAATAATAATAAGTTAGAGTTATATAGCGCCTTTCAAGAAACCCAAGGACGCTTTACAATTATAAACAAGGGGAAAAAAATAATAAAGAAAATAAAAATAATAATAATTAAATAAAATAAAAAATAAAAAGTCCACCAAGTAGGGGTCAGGAAGTAATTCCCGTGGTGTAGCAGCCACAGTCCCACCAAAAGGCGCATGAAAACGAGTCCCACATCTCCAGCACAGCCGCCGCGACGCCGTCAGCAACATCGCTCGAACACCACGCCGTGGATCCACAAAGCGAGCAGAGAAGCTCCACCACGCAGAGCGCTGGTGTGTCCCAAACCGCCTGCACAGCCGCCGCGACACCACCGAGCAACATCGCTCGGAACATCACGCCAAGCGTCAAAGCACAGAGCGCTGGACAACCACGATGTTAAATGAGCAGCAAGCTCACTACAGTCCATAGCTGGGAACACAGGCATCACCCACGGCGAACCAAGGCCTGGAGGGAAACCAACGCCCAAAACTGGGTCCGGAGCTACACCACCACCGGCGGACAAAACACTCAAACAAACATCAAACTACACAAACACACAAAAATAAATAAAATGAAAATAGAAAAAGAAAGAAAATAAAAATAAAATAAAAAAGCTCCGGTGAGAAGCAGCAGCCAGAATGCGCACGACGTACTCTCAACCGGAAACGGAAAAGTGGAAGTATATACCACTATATACTGTAGTGACATTAAATCTGCTTATCTGAGGGATGCTTTCTTAGCTTGAGCCTCCACTTGAATCTCAATCAAGTAATCAAGCTTAAACAGTGTTTCTTATCCGGTCTTCTTTGCAAGGGAAAAGAGAAGGCATTGAGAATTTGTCTGTTGAAGAGGTGTCTGAAATCTGGCGGTAATTAGATTGTCCTCATCCAGTGCAAATATCTTCATTAAAATGCAGGCGCATGTTATGAGCTTGGGTCAGCAGCATAGCAACCGTTGCTAGACAAAAGGGACTGAACCTGCACCCCCTGGGCCAGCATAGCTGCCTGTCCTGCTTCCTCTCCCAGGCCACATCGCCTCATTCACTTTCATCACAATTGAATAAAAGGGCTGACTGACAAACTTCTCATGTTGCTTTCTTCGCATCCGCCACATAGAACCCTCTGCTGGAGTTTGCATGTTCTCCCCGTGTCTGCGTGGGTTTCCTCTGGGTGCTCTGGTTTCCCCCACAGTTCAAAGACATGCGGCTAGGTTAATATGGAACGGCCTTGGGCTGAGTTGCCCTTGAGCGAGGCAGCTAACTCCCAACTGCTCCCCGGGCGCTGTTAGCATGGCTGCCCACTGCTCTGGGTATGTGTGTGTGCTCATTGCTCATGTGTGTGTGCATGTGTGTGTTCACTGCTTCAGATGGGTTAAATGCAGAGAGGAATTTCACAAGCGTGTGATGACCAAAGTTCTTCTTCTTCCTCTTCTGAGCTACAGCCTCTGAACAATAAAACCTGTGCAATGATTCTGACAGGAATTGGCACACATATTGAAAAGTAATGAGAAACATACAAATCACCATTGGTGTGAAATTTCCCTTAATGACAAAATACATTTGGGGACTACATGAACTGAAATGAACGAAGACCTGGTTATGAGCAAAAGGATGGGACTTGAACCAAAATATCAGTGCTATATTTTGCATAATGCACCCTTGGGACATTTTTTTATTAGTATGTAATATTCTTTCAATTATACCATGATTTTTTTTGCATGCATATAAAATATGTGGCCAAAGGTATTTGGACACCAGACCATAACTCCTATACATTATAAGCTTGTTGACATTGAGTTGCTGCACCCCCCGACCCCCACTTGCAGCAGTCAGAGCCATCACTATTCTGGCAAGGTATCCTACAAGATTTTGGAGTGTGTCTGTGGGAATTTGTGCCTATTCAGTTAGAAGAGCATTAGTATAGTCAGGCCCTGATGTTGGATGAGAAGGCCTGGCTTGCAATCTCTGTTCTAATTCATCCCAAAGGGACCTCATTCAGCTACAAGAGCATTAGTGAACTTGAGCACTGTCAGATGAGGAGGTCTGGGGTGAAGTCGGTGTTCTAATTCATCCCAAAGGTGTTTAGTGGGGTTGAGATCAGGGCTCTGTGTAGGCCACTGGAGTTCTTCCACAACAAACCTCGCTTTAACCTCTTTTTTTTTGCACACAGGCACAGTCATGCTGAAACAGAAACAAGAAAAGGCCTTCCCCAAACTTTTGCAGACTGTTGCCACAAAGTAGGAAGCAAACAATTGTCTAAAATGTCTTTGTATGCTGTAGTATTCACATTACTGTTCACTGGAACTAAAGGCTCATTCACAACCCGCCGTACGTGCTACTACGGGTGGTCTATGGTAAAAAATTTGGCAAAACCATGCTTGAGACTTGCGTGACACTTGCGTGTGTTCAGTGCTGTAGAAGGTCGCAGACTGGCCGTGGAGACTTTTGGTCCTGCACATACAAATTCTATGGGTCTTGCGAAAAATCAAGAATGCATACACTACGTACGGGACCTGTACTCCTTTTGTACGCCTGGACCAAGTCAGCAGCAATGGCTAGTAGGGGCTTTGCAATGACAGTAAGACGCATGAGTGATGCATGGTCATTGTACGAGTGATGTGCCTCAGAAGTACTACACAAGTACTCCACACTTGCTATTTGTGCAGCCCCCCAGACAGAAGTACATCTCACTTTCTACCCCTATGTGTGGCGTGCATGCAGTGCATGCAACCTGCACGCGACACGAGGGGCAAGACTCTGGGTATATATATTGGGGAGGAACCAAGGAACCGACATGTAATGTGTAGCATTGTAGAAGGGAAGAAGATGGCTGTCACCATACCGACCTCAATGACTGAGGGAGTTGGACCCTTATAGGCAGATGATAGATGCCGAGGAGCAGCACGAAGCGATATTGTTCTTCAGCTGAAAGACAGATGCAAAATGCTGCAGACACGCTGGTTTTATACCCACTCCTGGCTTGCGTCACATGCAAGTCATGAGTGATTGTCATGTGCTAATCACGTGTGTCACACATGCTTCACAAGTGTAGCCTGTACTCCTTGCGCAGGAAACTGGTAAAATGTAAGTCACACGCACTCCACACTCACTGAACACGCACTGATCACGTGCATCAGACATACGTTTTCCACGGGCTAGTGGCGCAATTTTTCCCACGCCTCGAGGAAGTCAGGCGTGCAACCTGCACTTGACAAGTACTTTGCCCGTACTCCTCCCCCAAACTTTCCCCTGGGTTTACCATGACCCTGCGGCACAGCTGCGAGCTACCAAACCCTGCGACTCATGCGTGTCCAAAACACTTACGGCGGATTGCGAGTGTGGCATAAAGGGCCTAGACCAAACCCTAAAAACAACCCCAGATCATTCTCCATTTGTGTGATCTACTGCTTAGTGGCTGAGCTATTGTTGCTCCTGGATGCTTCCATTTCACAACAACAACACTTAAAGTTGACCAGGGCAGATCTAACAGGGCAAAAATTTCACAAGCTATGTATCCTTTGACAGTGCCAAGTTTAAAGTCTGTCAGTGCGTTTACATGCACATAGAGAGAATCGAATTTCTGCCGTTGCTCGACTGAAATCGAAGTTCAAAATGCCATGTATACACCTTAATTCGGCTGAAATTGAACCGAACTTGATTTCTCGGAATTGAGCTACACGACCTAGATTATGCGATTTCTGCCGAGATACTTAGTGCATGTAAACCCTATTGAGCTACGTATTCGAGTTTGTCTATGGAGACTGTATGGGTATGTGCTTGATTTTTAATTTTTTTTTTTGCACCTGTTAACAATGGGTGTAACCGAAACCCCTGAACTCAATAGGATGGTGTCCACATACTTTTGGCCATAAAGGCCCTGATGGAGCATCTTATGAACTTGTAAAATATAACACTGAGATATTTGAAAATAGTTTTGGAAAGCTTTTGACTTGTTAACTAAATATGACTTCTTTAGACAATATGGTCTACACCACAGATACACCTGACAAATGCTTGGGACCTATCCATTTACTGTTAACATATTTCTATTTCCAGACTCTCATCTCAATTCATTATCTCTAGAGATGTCGTAGTCAGCTGGGATAGGCAAGCTGGAGTCTATCCCAGCTGACTACGGGCGAAAGGCGGGGTACACCCTGGACAAGTCGCCAGGTCATCACAGGGCTGACACATAGACACAGACAACCATTCACGCTCACAGTCAATTTAGAGTCACCAGTTAACCTAACCTGCATGTCTTTGGACTGTGGGGGAAACCGGAGCACCCAGAGGAAATTCACGCAGACACGGGGAGAACATGCAAACACTGCACACAAAGGCCCTCGCCGGCCACGGGGCTCAAACCCGGACCTTCTTGCTGTGAGGCGACAGCCGCTAACCACTACACCACCATGCCGCCCTTTTCCAGAGTCTATAAATGATAATTAATTTTGTAAATTTCAGATGAACGGTCCAGGATCAGATAATATCCTGATGTAAATGGTTTTTTGGCTTGAGCATAAACTATTGATCGGTTTTAGAAAAGAATGC
Organism: Neoarius graeffei; assembly: GCF_027579695.1. Classification (NCBI taxonomy): domain Eukaryota; kingdom Metazoa; phylum Chordata; class Actinopteri; order Siluriformes; family Ariidae; genus Neoarius; species Neoarius graeffei. The sequence continues at coordinate 66,139,734 of NC_083580.1, read as the reverse complement.
ATGAACAGCTGGGGTAGGCTGGTCTTTGAGCAAATGCTTTTCAATTAAGTTAAATTTCACTGTTTTTTAGAACAAGGAGGAAAGAAAAAAAATCTGCTGACATATATGGCTCAGTTGAAAACTAATTAACCTGCACACTTCAGCTGGGTGGTGGGATATTTTCACAAGATTTGTGCACAGTATCATTGGGCAAGGAGAGGCATGGTGGTGTAACGGTTAGCACTGTCGCCTCACAGCAAAAAGGTTCTGGGTTCAAGTCCAGTGGCTGACAAGGGCCTTTCTGTGTGGAGTTTGCATGTTGTCTGCGTGGGTTTCCTCCGGGTGCTCCGGTTTTCCCCACAGTCCAAAGACATGCAGGTTAGGCTAATTGGTGGCTCTAAATTGACCATAGGTGTAAATGGTTGTTTATCTCTATGTGTCAACCCTGCAATGATCTGGTGACTTGTCCAGGGTGTACCCCACCTCTCGCCCATAATCAGCTGGGATAGGCTCCAGCTTGCCTGTGACCCTGCAAAGGATAAGTGGCTACAGATAATGGATGGATCATTGGCTCATTTACATTTTGCAAACACTAAAGTATTTTCAAAAACATTTTATGAGTATTGAATAATCAGATTAGGGGAGTTAAATAAAGGTGGCCAATATTAAAAGGTTTTAAGCCAAGGAATCTGTGCAGGAAAAATAATTTTGACTGTATGACTCACAGTTCAGGGTGTCATGGTGGTACAGTAGGTGGTTTGCATTGTTGCCTTTCACAGTTTACTGATATGCAGTTTTGGTCAACTGGCTACTCTAGGTGTGAGTGTGAATGGCTATCCAGGTTGTATCCCTCCTCTCGCCCAATGTCAGCTGGGATTGGCTCACCTGCAATCCCCAAGAGACAAGTGGTATAGAAAATGAATGAATGAATGAATGAATGAATGAATGAATGACAGTTCAAAAGGCCGAAAATGTAAAAAGTTGAGCTGTAGTGGCACCATCATGCACCTGTCTACCAAGTAATGGTTACAAGTTATGGTCTTTGAACAGCATATTGTTTTAAGTGTGTTTTAAGCATGTAAGAAAGAGCAGGCACGGTGGTGTAGTGGTTAGCACTGTCGCCTCACAGCAAGAAGGTTCTGGGTTTGAACCCAGTGGCCTTTCTGTATGGAGTTTGCATGTTCTCCCCATATCTGCGTGGGTTTCCTCCGGGTGCTCCGGTTTCCCCCACAGTCCAAAGACATGCAGGTTAGGTTAACTGGTGACTCTAAATTGACCGTAGGTGTGAACGTGAGTGTGAATGGTTGTTTGTCTCTGTGTGGATGACCTGGCGACTTGTCCAGGGTGTACCCTGCCTTTCACCTGTAGTCAGCTAGGATAGGATCCAGCTTGCCTGCAACCCTGCACAGGATAAGTGGTTACGGATAATGGATATAAGAAAGACCCTAACAAAACAGTAGGGCACAGTGCTTGGACCTCTAAATATATGTTGTGTAATCAGGCTACATCCACACGACAATGGCAACGAGATTTTTTTTTTTTAAATATCGCGTCCACATGGGCAACAGATCAGTAAAATATCAGGTTCATATGGCAACGCAACGCTTGCTGAAAACGATGCAATACACATGCCACACCTCTACATGCGCTGTAAGACAGTCCCATCGGAGACACCAGAACAATAGAAGTAGACGCATGTGCATAACTGCACATGTGCACAGTGACTATCCCTGTCACTGTCACACGCACACACTTTCTCACTCCCTATCCTATGGATATAGCCCCTTTAAACCATGTGCTCGTTTTTTGAATGGAGACGCGGAAAGAGGAATGAACGGGGGTAGATGGAAGCCGGTACGCCAACATTCTGAGATCCTCCAGAATTCTTTAATGGTCCGGAATAAATTGAATGCTACACGTTGATGGATTACTTTGTTCTTCTACGCCCTTTTTGAGGAATGTATTGTTGGACTTAAACCAACATCTGAAGAGGTGAGATCCAGGGGCGTATCAAGCTTTCCAAAAGTGGGGGTGTTCTGGTAATGGGGAAGCCATATCATTAGAAATCGGTTTATGGCTATATACACGCCCGGCGTGTACACTGTGATGTACTGTCAATGACCGATATGGAACTTTTTCATACCC